>NC_072351.1:3570000-3602810 GCF_009556855.1 Talaromyces marneffei | reverse complement strand
TAACCCTAACCCTAACCCTAACCCTAATCCTAATCCTAATCCTAATCCTAACTCTAATCCTAATCCTAATCCTAATCCTAATCCTAATCCTAATCCTAATCCTAATCCTAATCCTAATCCTAATCCTAATCCTAATCCTAATCCTAATCCTAATCCTAATCCTAATCCTAATCCTAATCCTAATCCTAATCCTAATCCTAATCCTAATCCTAATCCTAATCCTAATCCTAATCCTAATCCTAATCCTAATCCTAATCCTAATCCTAATCCTAATCCTAATCCTAATCCTAATCCTAACTCTAATCCTAATCCTAATCCTAATCCTAATCCTAATCCTAATCCTAATCCTAATCCTAATCCTAATCCTAATCCTAATCCTAATCCCAATCCGATTTCTTTCCTTTTCGGTATGATATATCGACATAATCCTTCATATATATGATTCTTCCATACCGGACCTTCTTATCATTCGCTGGTTCGAAAAATGTGGACGGGATCCATGGAATATCCTTTTTCGGACCTCAATCGAAATCGGAATCTTTCTTTTTCTCCTCGAATAATCGTGAATAATTATCGTAATATCATCTTTCCTTTCGACTCCGAACGGTGCTATAAATTTATAATCCATATTGATGAACCATGATATTCTTGATCTGGATTATATATAAATACCTTCATTCAACCGTGATCAATCGAAATATATAATCATCTTCTACGTGATATATATGATGTTTTCGGACATATGATATTCGCAATGGTAATATAATGCGGATCGGATTATGGATATAACGGAAATCATCTGAAAAACGTTGATGGTTGCTCTGATGTCGGTCAACCTCGTGGGGCTGTAAATGCTGGTCTGTGGATCGGTGGGTTCGGGACATATCACCGTCTAAATCCGACTTTCCTCGGTAATCTCCAACAACTACGGTCCCGGTCGATATTGGGTGCATCGGTAATGGATATGCCATTTCTGCATCTGGTGTATAAAACTGTCTTTGAACGCGTGTCACTGCCATGAAATATATATTGTTGTAACGTGTAATATTGTTGTAACGTGTAATACGGTTATGGGGTTCCTATCTTGCCGGGAACGGCATCCACGAACGAATTATATATCTCGATGGTTGGATATGATGATGGACGGTTAATCAACTCCAATATCCTTTCAATGATGATGGATGGATACTCTGCGGTATGAATTATGACTTGCATTGGTATGATGTTGGATTACTGGAAATATATCATGTGTATCTCTCTCTGGTTGGCACTCTAATGTATGGATCCTTCTATCGGCCATTCTTTATCGATCAATGAACCCAAAATTCGGTCGGTGCACCGGAACCTTTGGATATATGCGATATATGGAATATGGGGGGTGTGGGTTGCTCGCTCTGACTTCCATCTCTTTGGTTACTTCCACGATGTCGATGATTTTTATGATTTGGATCACATGGACGATATGGATCCCTTCCATGGATTCTGTGGAATGGAAACACGGTATCTCTTGATTAAATAACAATATAATGCTTCTGCACCCGGGGTGTAAAACCGTCATGCTCGTGGGGACCGGGATGTGGGTGCAATCACAAACCGACTCAACCGATAAAACACCTCAATCAATCGGGTCCCTTCCATGCCACTCCATCGGATCTTCTGCCCAAACCATGCATATACGTGGTCGGCATCCTCCACATCCACCTGGTCGTCGCGCATCCATGCATATATCGTCTCCGCACATGCGCCGGGGTTCAAATGCATGATGCTGATCACCGTCGGGATCACCACGTCCGGAAACTGGCATTGTCGTTCGGGAATGACCCGCCATCCACCGTCGGGACGGGCCTCGTATCGCTGGCATATGGCCTGGGGCACCCCGCATGTGAAACAACACGAAAACCGCGCGTATTTGCGCCGCTCCCGCATCTGCCGCGTCATCTGCTCGATGTGACCCTGGACAATGCCCGCCGCGGGTTGGGAACATGCCGTGATGGGATGCATGGACATGGCCACATCCATCGTCTCCATATAACACACCGCACATCGGTGTTGCCACTGCAATAATGTGCTCTCTAATTGATCCACCGCCATGGCCGCCTCCCCACGGATCCGTTGCACCTGCTGGGCCATCGTCTGCTTCTGCTGCTCCTGCGCCATCCATGTGGCCGTCACGTCGGCGGAATGCAATGGGGATGGATGCGAACGGACGCTGCATTGATCACATGGTGCCTCACCGTCCGTACAACCGTCGGGTCTCTCGTATGAATCCAAATACGCATCCAATACCGCCCGTCGACATCTGGTGCCGTGGAAATACTCCCGCATGGCCTGTTTCCCTTCTTCATATCCGGCCTCCCACTGCGACCATCCGCGGGCCTGGAATGGCGTGGGCGCGATGATGATGGCTTCACTGGCCTGCCCATCCCGTCCGGCCCGTCCGCTTTCCTGGCTGTACTCCCGCAACATGCTGGGCACCTCCACGTGGATGACACACCGCACGGTGCGAATATTGATGCCCATGCCCAATGCGTTCGTCGCCACAATCGTCATGCCACTGCGGATGGGGTCCGTCGTCCCCTCGGGATGCGGGGTGAATGCCTGTAATGCGTGCTCTTTCATGGCCACGGCCATCTTGCCGTGATATGCCAAACAACCCAATCGGGTGGCCAATGCGTCCACGTCGCCGGTCTCGCTCCGATATACGATGATCTGGCCGCCACGGGGATGCCAATGGGCCTCGCGCTGCCGGATGAATGCCACCACCTCGTCCTCATCCACGTCCACGCTCATCGACTCGACCCGATATGCGATGTTGACCCGCGTCGTGTGGGGACTGCGGAATCGTTGCACGACGGTGGGCGTCAACTGCAACCGCTGGAATAATCGAACCTCATCCACGGCCGGCAACGTGGCCGTCAACAACACCACGGGACTGCCGATGGTCATCAACACGTGTAATCCCGCCATCTTCGGTCGAAACTCCTCGCGGCTGTCCAATATCGTGTGGCATTCGTCGATGACGATCCGGTCCAATCGGTTCCGCTCCTGCAATCGACTGATGTACGATCGAAACCCCTTGCTGGTGGCCGATTCCGGCGTCACTAATACGATCCGCGCCGTCTCGGGCGGTCGATGGGAATTCCACGGCACGCATGATATGCCCGCCTGCGCACACTCCCGCTGCATATCCTGCCGTAACGATACCGTCGGCACCACCACGATGCTCGTCCCGGCATCGCTCCCACGCCGCGGGGACCATGAATATCATGCTCTTCCCACCACCGGTGCCCATCACCCCAATACCCACGGGGCACTGCCCATGACGGCGTCAATGGCCGCTTTCTGGATCCCCCTGGAACTGGGCGCCGGGTCCGACAATCCCTTCCAACAACGGCTGAATGGGCGCCTGTCGCATGGCGTGCCAATGGGCCACGGCACGGGGATCCACCGTGGGAATCCCTCGTGTTCGTTTCATGCCGGCACGATGGACGGGGGGAAATCCCAAAAACCGATGCCATCGCTCACTGGCCTGTCGAAACTGGGCCTTCATGGCCGCCATGGTCCCGGGGGCTTCCTCCACGCCGCGTGCGTATATCATCCCGGCCACGTGGCTTCCATGTCCGGCTTGGATATCAATCACCGCATCGTCGGCCGTCCACCAACACCCATCCTCGTCCTCATCCATCTCCTGTTCTTCCTCCATCGAATCGCTCTCAAACCCGGTCGTGGGACCCAAATATCGCCGGGCAATGGCGATCATGATCTGCCGGCATGCGCTGATGGTCAATGGGACCCCCATGCCAATCTCGGTTTCTCGTTGCATGGCCCGTTTCATCCGTTCGGACGTCCATGTGGTGCCATCCACCTCCTGGGGCGGCCATATAAACCCACCTCCGTTCGGGTTGTCCGTACACCATGGTTTCGACGTGGCGTTGGAATGGCATGGCCAACCGTTGGAAATATATAAACAACTCGCCCACGGCCCGGGGCACGTATCGATGGATGATCTTGGGTCGACCCTGGATGTGGTATCCTTTGTGATACGTGGTCATGAATGACACCAACCCGTGCTCGATCAACTGGTTGCGTAATCCGCCAAACGGGGTGTTCTGGTACCGGATGGACATGGCTTCGGGCCCTCGTGCGGGGGCACCGCTGGTCAAATGCATCAACACCAATAAATACTCCTTCATCCGTCCCACGGCTCGCATCCACTGCTGCACTCGACGGGGGCGCCATGCGTGGGTGGCGGATGTGCCGGATGGACGCTCGGCGTGGATGAATGCGCGTCGGAATCCGGGTTCCTGCCATATGCGGTCGTGTAACCACCATGTGTCATCCACGTCCCATGCATTGCGGGGATCCTGGGCAAAATACCACCCGGGTTGATCCTCGACGGCATGGTCCTCCATGGTCTCCCATGCGATGGTTGGCAATCGATGGTCGGTGGGAAACAACAATACGTCCTGCGTCAAATGGTCCCATGCCCGGTTGATAATGCCATGCACCGTCTCCCGCAATTGATCCATGGTAAACCGATGATGCTGGTATGTGATGCGGTCTCCGTGCCATTCAATCAACCCATCCGCCGTGGTGCCGTACCGGATTTTCATGCCGTATGTGCGGGAATCCAACATCCACTTCATCGGGGTGGGTTCCATGGTGGTCATAAATCGCAACATCATCCCGCGTAATGCCACGAAACAATCGGACAATCCGGCATGGGCCTCGCTTTCCTCCCATGCCTGTTGCGCGACTAACATGCGGGCAATCTTGATCATGGCGGACAACTTGGGGGTAAATGCCAACGCCGTCTCCCATCCACCCGACTCCCGGATCCCCATGGCGGCCAACCCGCTGATGATGCCGTTCACGAACTCCTGCCCGTGCTGACCCTGTAATCGATGGTCCAACATGGCGATGCACCATGTCAATATGGCACGATCGACGGCATCCAATGGCTGGTCGGTGGGATCCATCTCCTCGGTGGCATGGACGGGGGAATGGGTGCTCTCGTCCTCGGACATGGCCTGCCGGATCTGGTGGATGGTCTCGCATTGGGTGGCATGGAACTGAAATCGGACGTCGCCGGTACTCACACTGCGCATGATATACCGGATGATCCGTTGCCACACCTCGATGTACTGTTCAATGGTGCCGGCCACCATCCGCGCTTGGAACGGGTGTTGGGGCATCTGATCCACCTGTTTCCGGTGCATCTCAAATCGACTGAATATGTTCAACCGCGTCAATGTGGTGCGCTGCGCGACCATGACGATCCGGTGAAATCGCTCGTCAATCTCGGCCAATATGGGCTCTTGTTCGGGATCGGGTCGTTGTAACAATGCCCGTAATGTGCCTCGATCCTCCTCTAACAAATGATCGGCCCATCCCATCCGTTCGACCCATGGGTTGACCTCGCGGGACTCGTGGGGACGGATCCGTTCTCGTTCCGCGGCGTCGATCTGCTGCTCTCGATGGATGATCTCCTGCTTCATCGCCTGCTGCGCCGCATCCCATGATGGGTTTTCTGGATCGGATATGGCGGTGGTGATGGTGGTATGGTCATGTTGGACGGCAAACCGTTGGGATCCACGTCCTTTGGGGATAAACCGTTGGCTGGCTACAATGTTCCATGGCATGTTGGGCTGGGGTTTGGACGGTGCCTTGGAACGGGGTCGTCCTCGGTTCTGGGGGTTTTTCCATCCATGTTCCTGGCGGCAATGGTCGTGGATCCGTCGAATGGTCTCTCCAATCCAATGGCAACCGGGATAACTACACTGATATGTGGGATCCCGCGGTGGGATCAATCCGGGAATGGGCGCAATGGGCGCAATGGGGGATCACCAATTCACGGTGATGGCGGATCCGTTCGGGAAACTGCTGGTGATATTGCTGGAATAATATAATGTGCTGTGAATGCCGTTCTCGTATATGCCTCGTGTTCCGTAAATGGGATGGTAACTGACTATCAAATACAACATGCTGGCACAAACAACAAATTACAATCCGATGATGGGGGTCATACTGGAATATCTGGTCAACAATTGGGGGTGCCATGCTTGATTATGATTTACTCCTGGTGAATTGAATGAATATGAATGGCATGAATATGAATATACACGTGGAACGCGTGGGAATACGCGTCGTGGAAATGCTAATATGACCCCTTATGGTGTGGATGAATATCTATATTGGGTATAACGCTTCCGCAAACCACCAACATCAAAAATGAACCCTAATCATTTTCAATCATATACCACTGGTGAACGAATCGCTCAAATTGATTATACTTACATGGACAAGTTGCCCGAAGTCGACATTATATCTGGTCCAAATTTGAGCGGTAACCCTAGTGGTAAATATAGCTGGGGGATAACCGCCAATAAATAAATGGCGGTTATCCAGACTGCCTAGCACCACACTAGTGTTTGTTAGCAAAAATAAATGGCGGTTATATCACCGACATTTAAAATAAGTGTTAGTGGTAAATATAGCTGGGGGATAACCGCCAATAAATAAATGGCGGTTATCCAGACTGCCTAGCACCACACTAGTGTTTGTTAGCAAAAATAAATGGCGGTTATATCACCGACATTTAAAATAAGTGTTAGCCGTTATAACCTTAACCCTCTCCTAACAAGTTGGGTTACCCTGCCCTCTCCTACCAAGTTGGGTTACTCTCCCCTTTACGTGCAAGTTGGCTTACCGGCGCACCTGGGTTAAAGTTACTGGCCACTCGCGTTAAAGTTACGGTGCACTCGCGTTAAAGTTACTGGCCACTCGCGTTAAAGTTACGGGGCACTCGCCTTAAAGTTACGGGGCACCTGCGTTAAAGTTACCACCCACTCGCATTAACCATTTCGGATCGAGTTGGAAGTTGGCTTACTCTGCCCCTTTACGTCCAAGTTGCGTTACCTTTCTCTGTTCTAATAAGTTGCCTTACCCTGCCTTTACGTCCAAGTTGCGTTATCCTACCCTTTATGTGCAAGTTGGGTTACCGGCGCATCTGGGTTAAACTTACCAGCTACTCGCGTTAAAGTTACTGGCCACTTGCGTTAAACTTACTGGCTACTCGTGTCAAAGTTACTGGCCACTTGCGTTAAAGTTATGCCGTACTTGGCTGAAAGTTACTGGCCATTTGGGTTAAAGTTATCCCGTACTTGCGTTAAAGTTACGCGCTACTCGCGTTAAACTTACTGGCTACTCGTGTCAAAGTTACTGGCCACTTGGCTTAAAGTTATGCTGTACTTGGCTTAAAGTTATCGGCCACTTGCTTTAAAGTTATGGGGTATCTGTGTTAAACGTACTGGTCACTCACCTGAATCATTTCGAACCGAGTTGGGAGTTGTGTTATCCTGCCCTGGATCTATAACTTGTGTTACGCTGTTAACCCGGAACCGATAATGGGGGTGACCAATCTCTCTACCTACAACGGGCATGATGAAATCCTCCATGTGCAACTCGCCCTACTAAACCCTCTACGTCTAATCTGCCTGATTGAATCTGTTATCTATAAGTTTCTGTACCCTGCCTATAATGTGTAACTTGTGTTATCTGATCCTTGATATATAACTTGTATTACCCTGCGCTGAACCTCCAAGTTGCCTTCCCTGACGTGCAACTCGATATATCTCCCTATATAATATCTACCAAATCGGAATGGGAATATATATACTCTACCTGTCAGTTGGCTTATTGAATCCTTGATGTGTATCTTGGGTTATGGGGTCAATCCTTTGTGTGGAAGTTGGGTTATCCTACTCTTTATGTGCAAGTTGGGTGACTCTACCCTGTATGTGAAACTTGCGTTATCCTACCCTCTTCTAACCCTTGCGTTACCCGGCCCTTTATGTGTAAGTTGGGTTATCCTACCCTTTATGTGCAAGTTGGGTTATCTGGCCCTTTACCTACAAGTTGGGTTATTAAAATCCTTTATATGCAAGCTGGATTATGGGGTGTATTTTAATCTATTATCTGAATCCGATCTCTAATCACGATCTGAATCCGATCCCTAACCATGATCTGAATCCAATCCCTAACCATGATCTGAATCCAATCCCTAACCATGATCTGAATCCAATCCCTAACCATGATCGGAATCTAATCCCTAACCACGATCTCAATCCAATCCCTAACCACGATTGGAATCCGATCCCTAACCATGATCGGAATCTAATCCCTAACCACGATCTCAATCCAATCCCTAACCATGATCGGAATCTAATCCCTAACCACGATCTCAATCCAATCCCTAACCACGATTGGAATCCGATCCCTAACCATGATCGGAATCTAATCCCTAACCACGATCTCAATCCAATCCCTAACCACGATTGGAATCCGATCCCTAACCATCATCTAAATCCGATCCCTAACCATGATATAATAATCTTTATCCTCCATATATTCCTCACTCTTGATCTCCAATATCAATTCTATAATGCCGCTCAGTTGCTGGTTGCCATTGCAACCGAAACCCACCACCCGGTATATATATTATGAATTCATCTTCATGATCACCACCGCAAGTTCTGGATATATAAATACTGATGCCTCTATATGCCGGATATCAATATTCCTAATAATACATAATTGTATGGAGTATATCGCCGCTGCCGTGTATGGGATGAATGGAATATATAATAATGCCAGCTCTATCATACATATAACCTCACCCCAGGAATGGGAACTCGATAAATCTATACATCTAATTCATCTCCACGACTAACCCACTGCGCTTCTCACCGCGTCGTCTAAATCGCCATTGGAAATGCCGGATCAACTGCCGTGGGTCATTGATGTCGACCGTGGGGGACTGCCCCTGTATTCGCCGTTGCGATGTTATATGGATGGTATCCTGCTGTGGTCAATACAATAACTGCCTGATGATCCAAATCGCGATATGGGTTACAGTTATAGCCACTTGGTTATGGAGCCAATCCTGGATATGTAAATTGGGTTACTAATCTCTCTACCTATAAGTTGGGTTATCAATCCCTCTACTGGTAAGTTGGGTTATTAATCTTTCTACCTATAAGTTGGGTTACTAATCTTTCTACCTACAAGTTGGGTTACACTCCCCTTTATGTCTAAGTTGGTTTACCCTGCCCTTTATATACAAGCTGGATTACTCTACCCTGAATGTGTAAGTTGGGTTACCCTGCCCTGAACGTGCAAGTTGGGTTATCCTACCCTGAACGTATAAGTTGGATTATCCTGCCGTTTACATCTGAGTTGGGTTACTCTACCCTTTACGTGCAAGTTGGGTTACCCTGCCCTGAACGCGCAAGTTGGATTATCCTGCCCTGAATGTATAAATTGGGTTACCCTCCCCTTTATGTCCAAGTTGGGTTATCCTACCCTTTATGTGCAAGTTGGGTTATCCTACCCTGAACGTGTAAGTTGGGTTATCCTGCCCTTGATGTCCAAGTTGGGTTACTCTACCCTTGATGTCCAAGTTGGCTTACCCTCCCCTTTACGTCCAAGTTGGGTTACCCTGCCCTTTACGTGCAAGTTGGGTTACCCTCCCCTTTACGTCCAAGTTGGGTTACCCTCCCCTTTATGTCCTTTATGTGCAAGTTGGGCTACCCGGCCCTTTATTTGCAAGTTGGGTTATTCTCCCCTTTATGTACAAGTTGGGTTATCCTCCTCTTTATGTCCAAGTTGGGTTATCCTACCCTTTATGTGCAAGTTGGGTTATCCTACCCTGAACGTGCAAGTTGGGCTACCCGGCCCTTTATGTGCAAGTTGGGTTACCCTCCCCTTTACGTCCAAGTTGGGTTACCCTCCCCTTTATGTCCTTTATGTGCAAGTTGGGCTACCCGGCCCTTTATGTGCAAGTTGGGTTATTCTCCCCTTTATGTACAAGTTGGGTTATCCTACCCTGAACGTGTAAGTTGGGTTATCCTGCCCTTGATGTCCAAGTTGGGTTACTCTACCCTTGATGTCCAAGTTGGCTTACCCTCCCCTTTACGTCCAAGTTGGGTTACCCTCCCCTTTATGTCCTTTATGTGCAAGTTGGGCTACCCGGCCCTTTATGTGCAAGTTGGGTTATTCTCCCCTTTATGTACAAGTTGGGTTATCCTCCTCTTTATGCGCAAGTTGGGTTACTCTACCCTTTTTGTACAAGTTGGGTTACCCTCCCCTTTATGTCCTTTACCTGCAAGTTGGGTTATTAAAATCCTTTATGTGCAAGTTGGATCATATATCATATTTTAATCTATTATCTGAATCCGATTCCTAACCACGATCTGAATCTGATCCCTAACCATGATCTGAATCCAATTCCTAATCATGATCGGAATCCAATCCCTAATCACGATCTCAATCCAGTCCCTAACCATGATCTCAATCCAGTCCCTAACCATGATCTGAATCCAATCCCTAACCACGATCTCAATCCAATCCCTAACCACGATCTGAATCCAATCCCTAACCACAATCTGAATCCAATCCCTAACCACGATCGGAATCTGATCCCAAACCGTGATGTAATAATCTCTATCTTCCATATATTCCTCACTCTTGATCTCCAATATCAATTATATAATGCCGCTCAGTTGCTGGTTGCCATTGCAATCTAAACCCATCATATATATATAACCACACCCCGGGAATTCCTGCTCAATAAATCCACACCTCTAATTCATCTCCACCACCAATCCACTGCGCTTCTCACTGCGTCGTCTAAATCGCCGTTGGAAATGCCGGATCAACTGCCGTGGGTCATTGATGTCGACCGTGGGGGACTGCCCCTGTATTCGCCGTTGCGATGCTATATGGATGGCATCCTGCTGCGGTCGATACAATAACTGCCTGATGAACCGAATCGCGATATGGGTTACAGTTATAGCCACTTGGTTATGGAGCCAATCCTAGTGTAAATTGGGTTACCAATCTCTCTATCTATAAGTTGGGTTACTAATCTTTCTACCTGCAAGTTGGGTTACGAATCTTTCTACCTATAAGTTGGATTACCAATCCCTCTACCGGTAAGTTGGGTTATTGAATCCTTAATATACATGTTGGGTTATGGGGTCAATCCTTTATATGTAAGTTGGCTTTCTTGATATACAACTTGGGTAATGGCGCGAATGTATATCTCTATATATAATATAAATCCGATCTCTAACCATAATCGAAATTCAATCCCGAACCCTGATCCAAATCTGATCCTGATCCCTAACCATAATCGAAATCTGATCCTGAACCCTGATCTAAATCTAGTCCTGAATCTGGATATAACAGTTATAATCTTCGAATATATCTTGCTCATGATCAATAATCTGAATAATATCATCGTGATGCGTTGTGGATGGAGATGATCAATTTCCTCTATGAACGGTGATATATATATACAATTCTTAATCATTGTAATGGCCTCAACGTTGCTGGATATGATGATATATCATATATGTTGGGGGTATTGATGGAATGGGGATATAAATATATATAACCTCACGCGGGGAATTCCCGCTCGATAAATTCACACATCCAATTCATCTCTACCACCAATCCGCTGCGCTCCTCACCACGTCGCCCAAATCGCCGTTGGAAATGTCCAATCAACCCTCGCTCATCGTCAATGTCCACCCCGGGGAACTGGGCCTGCATTCGCTGTTGCCATGCTACACGGATTGAATGCCGCTGCGGTCCATGCAATAACTGTCCCATGATCGGAATCGCCACATGGGGATATTGACACCGCTCGTGCGTCTTCTGGTAACCACCGTAGCCGTTGCTCTCCCACTGTTGGCAAATCCACTGCGGGGAATGGCATCCAAAACATGCCGCATATGCCTCATACCCTCGCCGTCCGGCCCCCCGTGGCTGATGGACCACCTGTTCGATCACCTGGTCCATCCATGACTGCGCAATCTGTGCCTGTGGATGGGGACAATTGCCAATCCTATGGTGCGCTGGTTGCCCTGTCATCCCGCATAATCGACATTGCCCGGCCCACCGGTCAAACGGTTCCCGGATGGACTCGATTTCCTGTCCATCCGCCTCCGCGTGCTGCGTCTGTCGTTGCATGGGCCCCTGGTAATATGCCGTCGACGGGAATATGGGATGGGCCCGACGTTTGGCCATGGGGGGGATGGAATGGTGGGAAATGGCGCGTTTGCGTGGACCGGGTGATGGTGTGGGAATGGCGATATGGTGGCTGTTGGGACTGGTGAAATGGCTGGTCCTTGGGCGGTTCTTTGGGCAGCCGTTTGGTCTGTCATGGATGGCTGAATGACTGGCTGAATGACTGGCTGGATGACTGGCTGGATGACTGGCTGGATCACTGGCTGGATCTCTGCCTGGATCACTGGCCGAATCACTGGCTGGATCTCTGCCTGGATCACTGGCCGAATCACTGGCCGAATCACTGGCCGAATCACTGGCTGGATCACTGGCTGGATCACTGGCCGAACCACTGGCTGGATCACTGGCTGGATCACTGGCCGAATCACTGGCTGGATCACTGGCTGGATCACTGGCCGAACCACTGGCGGCTGGATCACTGGCCGAATCACTGGCCGAATCACTGGCCGAATCACTGGCCGAATCACTGGCCGAATCACTGGCCGAATCACTGGCCGAATCACTGGCCGAATCACTGGCCGAATCACTGGCCGAATCACTGGCTTCCTGTCTGTTATTCTCGCGGGCACTCAGCCAGCCATTGGGACTGGCATTCGGACTGGCGGGATTGGGATCTATACTACTCTGACACTGGTCACATATCGCCTCAGCGTCCTCACACTGCTGCCGTGTATATCCATCCACCGTCCCGTCTAAATATATATCTAATGCCCGCCGTCGACAACCACCGCCAAGGTATTCCTCCACCCGCGAATCCACCGTGGGCGGATCCCCCCAACCCGCTCCGTGGCCATCGATTAACATGATCGCCTGGCTGGCGGCCCCATCGCGTCCGGCTCGTCCACTTTCCTGTCCATAATCCAACAAGGACCGCGTCCGGCCCATGTGGATCACCAGCCGGATATCGGGGATATCAATCCCCATTCCCAACGCACTCGTGGCCACGATCACCCCGGGATTCTGCTTCTGGAATGATGCTAACATCCCCTTTTTATCCACCGCCTGGCTGTAATAAGCGGGACATTGCAGTTGATGGGCAATCCGCTGGACGGTGGCAATCGTATTGGCATATATGACCACTTTCCCCTCGTGGAGCTGCTGAACGCGCTGCTGAATCCACGTAATCATCAGCTCGCTTATATCACAAGATGGCTCACCGGCGCCAATCTCGATCACTTGATATGCCACGTTGGTCCGGCTGGTCCGGCCGCGGAACCACTGGATCGTGGGGGAATCTAAATACATCCGCTGGCATAACAATGCTTCGCTTTCACGGGGCAAGGTGGCGGTTAATAACATGAGTTGGGTCTCCGCGCGGACCAATGCACCCAGCTGCGCCATCTGCTTCCGGAACTGGTATCCTTCCTGTAATATGATGTGGCATTCGTCGATCACAATGCGGTCCAGCTCCTTGGTCCACTGCTTCCGGTTAATAAAGGTCTGGAATCTCTCGCTCACCGCGGATTCCGGCGTCACCAATACAATCGATGCTCCATCGACGGGACGTCGCGAATCCCATTCCACACAGGAGATGCCCAAGGTCTGGCATCGTTGTTGGAGATCGGCACGTAATGCCACCAATGGAACGACCACAATGGTGGTGCCCCCATGACTCATCCATGCGGGCAACATGAACAATAAACTCTTCCCCGCGCCCGTGGGCATAATGGCGACAATGGGACTCTGCCGCTGGACGATGGACTGAATCACGGCTTTCTGGGTCCCACGAAACGTGGCGGATGGTCCCATCATCTGCTGTAATGACTCGTCGAGATCCATGGCTCGGGTATGGCTCCATCGCTCGATCTGACTAGCCTGGGCCGTGTCCTGGAATGGGGTGATCATGCGGGAACGCAGTGATTGGATGGCGGATGCAAATCCTAAAAACTGGTGCCATTCCTGGCTGCTTTGCCGGAATCGTTGTCGTCGATCGGCCACTTCGCCAGCTCGTTCGGTGGTTTCCCGCGCATATACAGCTCCCGCCACGTGGGGGCTGTGTCCAGCCTGCTCATCCATCATCCGGGCTATGATCTGGGCCTCATCCTCATGCAAATCATCCTCCGTGGTGGAATGGGGGTCACGGCGAACAAATGCCCGTTCTGCTCGCATATATCGGCGGCTGATTGCAATGGCAATCTCACGGTACGATGCAATATTCAATGTCTGCCCGGACAATCCCACAGTGCTCTCCCGTTGTAATATCCGCCGCACCCGTTCCGAGGTCCATGTGGGTTCCCACGGCGCGGAGGCCCAGATATGGGGATTGATGTCCTCCCGCTGATGCATCCACGCGTCGATGCGCCGTTGAAATGGCAATACCAGCCATAAATACCATACCAGGAGCTCACCCACCTCTCGTGGTAAATATCGATGGATGATCTTGACGTCGCCACTCACCTGATATCCTTTATGATACCGCGCCACCAATACCACCATGCCGTCCTCAATGAACATGTTCCGGATCCCACCAACGTGGCTATTCTCATGTCGAATGCTCAACAACTCCGGGGCACGAGCGGGTTGGCCCCATGTGAATTGGACCGCCGCCAGCAGCTTCTCCAAAAACGTGCGGATCCGTCGGTGGAATGCCTGCCAGCGGATGGGCTGAATGCCGTGGCCGTCGGCCTGGATCAATCGACGGCATAATGGGGGATGATCCTGGATATGCTGCCATAGCCAGCCGGTGCCATCGACGGGCCATGGGGTCCGCGGATCCTGCACAAAACTCCATTGGGGGTCCTCATTGAACGGGTTATCATATAGCTGATCCCATGGAATCACGGGCACCTGATCGGGGGCGCATTGCAGCAAATCCTCCATCAAGATCCGCCGTGCATCCCGTACCGTGTGGTCGACCATGCCACGGAACTGCCGCATTGTAAATTTGACATCTTTATATAACAGCTCATCACTATTCTGCCACGTCACATGGCCCTCCGTGGTGGTGTTGTAATGGATCTTCAACCCATACGTCCGTAAATCCAACATCCACTGCATTGGGCTCTGGGATCCACGCACCATAAACCGGTCCATCATCTGCGTCACCCACTGCAAACACCCTTTCTTGGATGGAGTGGCACGGGGGATGGGGATCCTCCGTACGCACTGTCCCAGTCGTTCTCCTGCATGGAACTGGCGGGTTCAGCGTCGTCCTCGTTCTCCGCCAGTTCCATGGCTTTCCGGACCACCATGAACCGGGCCAGTTTGATCACTTTGGACAAAATGGGCGGGTAATCCTCCGGGGTCCGCCATCCACCTCGATCGCGAACGCCCAACACCGCCATGGCACACACCAATGCGCAGTCGTATTCCCGGTGTACCACACGCTGGTTCAACAGCTCGATGCAAAAGTCCAAACACGCCCGCTGGAGGGGGGTTAATGGTGGAATGGCGCTCTGTGGAGCGGGATCCAGCTTGGGATCTAGCTCGGGATCCTCGTGGATCTCCTCATCCATCTCATCATCGTCGGTGAATGATTCGTCTTCGGAGTGGGACGACTCGCTGGATATGGGCGATGGGCTGAGTTCCCATGGGCGCCGCTGTCCAGGTTGCAAGACCATCGACCGTCCCGAACTCCGGGGTGGGATCCGGGGACGAGCAACCTGCACCAGTCGATTCCACGCGGCGTGTTGTCGTTGGGTGAATCGATATGGGGGATGTCTCTTGTCAGATGCACATTGCTGTGTCCGCCAAAAAAACATCAATATCTGCTGCCATGGACGAATGCGCTCTGGTATCGTCTCCAGATCCTGATATGCCTCCAGTGGCTGATACCGGGTTTGATGTTGTTCTGTCCGGATGGCTTCCATGCGCACAAACACGCCAGTGTGGATGACGGACTGCTGGCTGATCTGTCCCACCTGGCCCATGGCTATCCATATAGCCTGGATGGCACGTTCATTGGGATCGGCAATGGGGGATTGATCTATTTGGTCATCCATAGCGGGCATGTCGATATATTCCAACAGCTGGGTGCTGGAAAATGAGTGCAAATACGGCACCCAGCCCGTCCGACGGAGCCACGGATTGGCTTCATCCACATGGCCCTGTTGAATCCGCTCCGCGGCTTGCTTCTCGTACTCGGCGTACTGCCGGCTGGCTTGTTCCCAAATCGTGGATCTGGATGCGGTGGGAATGGGATGGGAGTCCTCTTTGTCATCAATAATAGCGAAATACTGGGACCCCATCTTCCGGGGGAAGATTCGCTGGCATCGAACCTGTCGACATGCCTGTTCCTGCCGTGCCAGGATGGTCTGCATGGTGGATCGAGTCGGATGACCGACGTGGGAGGTCCGGCTCCAACCATGTTGTTTGAACCAATGTTGCCGCATGGTACTGATACTGGGGCATACATATAAACATGATCCCGGTGATAATTGGCACTGCCAACCGTCTAATGGACCGATCAGCTGGGGGATAGCCTGGCTTCGGATGGGTGGAATATCCAACTCGATGGGATCTATGGCAATCTCGGGCCAGCCACGGACCTCGTCTCCAAGTTGAATCCGGATCACCGGCGATATATAATGGTGGGCATGCTGTAAATGACCTTCAATCTGGCTTGGCCATACACCATACTGGCATTCACGGCAGATTACAACGGGGAAATCTACCAACCGCTCAAAATATGCATTCTGGAATGGATTCGAATTCGTCATACTGCGAATGGCGGTGAAATATATAATATAATGATCCAAACTTTGTTGTGGCGAATGGCGGTGAAATATATAATGTAGTTATCCAAACTTTGTTGTGGGAGCGAGTGGTGGAATGGATTCGTAAACACTGCCCCTTGAACTGGGCACGGGCCATCTCTTATTTGAACGACGGAGTGGCTTCCGATATACCCCAACAAAAGTATTAAACGGTGAAACTCACCAGCTTTACAATACTTTTATAGCTTATCTGCTGGGTGAATCATAATAAAAAATACAGGGATTTATAAATAAATGATCAAATAATGTATGGTCCAAGTTTCATAGGAAACGCCTGGAAAAAGCTAATTGTCAGCTACCTTTTACGCTAATTGTTAGCTACCTCAGAACCCTGGATTTTTGTTAGTAAAAAAATAACCCTAACCCGAACCCTAATTGTCATCAACTTGCCGACAATTACATATCTTGGATAGGATATATATTTGGGCACCTAGATTTCAGCCCAATGTCTACCCCTCTTGATAGCTCACAAAAATCACCCCGCCAATATGTCTATATAAACCCGGCTTTGGAACCTGATGTATTCAGACAGAGCAACAACTGAATATATACAATCTTGCTAGTCACTTCTTCCTTTCCATCCATATAAGATACTATTTAGGATTGACCTGGAGTAAACCCACCAATCCGACACAACGCAATACGAGCACCAATTTGCCCCAAAGATTGATAATACAGCAGAATGTGTTCGAATGATTGATTTCTAATTCTTGTTTGTTTTGCAAGATAGCTTTTGCCACATATTTGTATATAAAAAGGATCAGGATTGACAGTATAGCGATGTTGGGAGGATCGTGCAACAATATCAATCATTTGAACCCCAATATATCTCCTTTTGTTGATCCTCGACGGATTAGTGCTAGTGCGAAAATTCTTCCGTTAATCACTAGTAGTCACGTGATGTCTTAACACTCCCCTTCGTTCAATATCCAAAGAATGAAAATTATGAATGAAAATAACAATAAATCAAAATTCGAGGGTGTTGAACGCTCGTTCTGACAATCTGATGATCTTGAACGTTATGGTTCAAAGATTCAATTCTCCTAATCTCGTAGCCGTAGCTCTTGTACAAACCACTTCAATATCTTCGGATTGACTGCCTTAGTGAGGCTATCCGCAAGCATTTGATCTCCAGGAATATGGATAGGCTTGATTTCATCACGTTCAATGAAATCTCTGATGACATGATATCGTATCATGATATGCTTGCTCCGGCTGTGCATCACAGGGTTCCCAGCTAGCTTTAACGCCGAGGTGTTGTCAATATAAAGAGGTATTGGCCCATTTTTATAAGTTTCCGGTTTCCGAATTGAATATAGAAAATGACGTAGCCATATTGCTTGCTTTGCTGAATTAGCCGCAGCAATATATTCAGCCTCGGATGAAGATGTCGCAGTAATTGGCTGCTTGCGACTTGACCAACATATAGGACCTCCAGCTAGCATAAAGATATAACCCGTTGTTGAACGTAGGTTTGATGCATTGCCATATGCGGCATCAGTATAACCAACCAGCTTCTTATCCTTGCTCCCCTTCAAATAAGAAATTGCGTAATTAGTTGTGCCTCAAAGGTAGCGAAGAAGATGTTTTATTGCCTTAAAATGGATCTCCTTTGGTTCAACTAGATGTTGACTCAATCGATTAACTGTCCTTTGAATGTCTGGTCGAGTTCCTCCAGCGAGATAGGTTAGTCGACCAATAGCATGTCGGAATTGAGAATGAGCCTCATGAGATAGCTTAGGTGAATCCTCATCTAGATTGAGATTAGGACTCAATGGTAGCATCTGTGGCTTTGATTCCAACATGTCAAATTCCTCTAGGATTCGTATAGTATAGAATTCCTGATCTAGACGAATAGATCCGTCTAACCATGTAATTCGGATTCCTAGGATCTTGTTGACTCGTCCGGAATCCTTCATTAGATGGAATTCTTTGAGCTTTTCCTTGGTCAATTCGATTGCTTTCTCATTCTTGCTGAAAACCAGGATATCGTCTACATATAAAGCAATAATCGTCCCTCGTTCATTGATGAAGGTACCAGGATCCGCGGTTGATGGCTTGAATCCAATAGAAGTGACAAATTTCTTGACTTTATGACACCAAAGGTTTGCAGATTGTCGAAGCCCATATAGAGATTGAAGTAATTCGCATACTTCATCCTTTCTTGGCTGTAGGCTCTTCGGTAAGCCCTTTGGAACTTCCATATAGATTTGCTTGTCTAGCTTTGAGCCCACAAAAGCATTTGTTGCATCTAATAAGTGTGCAGTAAGTCTATATATTACTGCAATAGCAAATAGTACTCGTAAGCTCTCTAAGCGTATAACCGGGGCAAAGGTGTCTTCGAAATCAAGTCCTTCCTGTTGTGAGAATCCCCTGGCAACTAGACGTGCTTTAAATCGTTCGATACGCCCATCTGCTTGATATTTGATATCGAATACCTATTTGCAGGATATCACAGCTTTGTGATCTAGTCTCTTGACAAAACGCCATGTTCCAAATCGAATTAGATTCCGGATTTCAAGTTCAATCGCCTTTCGCCACTGAGAGCCAAATTTTGGGTCATTCACTGCCTCTTCATATGTTTGTGGTATAGGGATCTCCCCTTCAGTTTTAACAGCGTTGTAAGCAAATTCATCATCGTCTCCTAATAGCAGCTTAATTGCAACTGCTAGATTTGCAACTTCCTGAAGACGAGCCTCCTATACAAGAGATGTGCAAGAAGTAGTATCCTTACTCGCCTCCCGTGCTTCTTGACGTCTTCCTTGCCGGCTTTTTCGTCTATATATTACCTCAGTTGCTGCAGATTTAAAAACGGCCTGCGTGGGTTTTCGAACTCGGTCAGTTCGACGGAGAGTAGTGGTTGGCGCGAGTGTAAATTCTGATTCAATTGATATACGTTCCGGATTCGTAGATGATTCCGGAATTGATGTATGATTTGTAGGGGTTTCTGGAATCAACTCATCAGTTGTGCGGACTTCCGGAATTAAATCATGAGATATCTCATTCTCAATATCAACTTGTATTGGAATCTCAGCGCCCTTGTTGGATTGGAATTCGATCATAGGTCCAATAGATTGTCCAATCGTAAAAGGTTTCTGTTGTGACGTCTCAATTTCACCACGTTCCCCAGATTCCTTACTCAAGAACCCATATTCGTCTTCTATAAAGATGGGATTGGTCACCTTATACTCCCTGTCTTGGCGATCGAGAATGACATATTGACTTGAGCTCTTTGTAAAGCCCACTAATGTCCCTTCCTTTGCTCTAGGTTCGAGCTTATCGTCTGTTTTAATATAAAACCAAACCTTGCAAAAGGGGACTCGGAACTTTGAAAGCTTCCATTCTTCACCAAATAAAGCCTCGTAAGGTGATTTCTTACTCCCCTTCAGGAATACAGTCCTATTCCTAATAAAGTTAGCCATTTCAAGTGCATATGGCCAATACACCTTTGGAATATTTATCCCTATCATCAGGGATCTCGCAATTTCTAGTAATAAGCGGTTCAATCGCTCTGCAACACTATTCTGCGCTGGTGTATAAAACTCTGTAAATTCAAGATCTATCCCCAGATCTTCTGCCCAAGGTTTCAATGCAACGAATTCCTTAGCATTGTCGAGTCGAATGTTAACTAGGAACACCCCTAGCTCCCTTTCTTGTCTCCTCATCCATCGAGACAATATTCTCTAGACGGTCTCTAACCGTCGATTATCAGTAATATGAATCCACGAGAATCGAGTAGCATCATCCGTAATTGATAGGTAGTAAGCCTCTTTACCTTCGCCTTTCCTGTATGGTCCCCAGAAATCCACTGAGACTCTTTCCAACGGTTTCTTTGTCTTAGGAACTGCATTCCTATTCTGTTGTTTAACACTCTTTGCTTGGATACACACTTCACAATCCTTTGAGTCTTTAAATGTTATCCCTAATCGCTTTGCTAGTCTACGCATCCTGCGTTCTCTAGCATGACCAAAGCGCCGATGTAGTAATTCCCAGTCTGGTTGCTTCTCTTGTGCCAAGAATGCCATAAATTCCCTATTTTGGCCTTGCGATTTTGTTAACAAAGCATCTTGATACCTTACTGTACCTAGATAGCTTGTCCGTCCAATATTATAACCCGTTGCCAATGTCTTCCGGTCCTCCCGGTAGAATCGATACCCATTCTCCTTATGAGAATTGTATATTCCATCAACATGCAACATTTGGGTTGATAATAGATTCCCTTTCATCCCAGGGACATACATAACATCGCGAATTCTTGCACAGTGACCATTCTCTAATAGTATAACAGCCAACCCTTTTCCATCAATTTTGGTACTTTTGCTCACTGTTCCCAATCGGCCTTTATACCTGCGATCCAAACTCTCAAAACATTTGATATCTCCAGTGTAATGACATGTTGCACCACCATCAATTACCCAACGAGTATCCCTCACTCGCTTAACTGACTCATCAATCAGTTCCGCATGCTCTTCACTGATCTTTGCAACTAGGGCATGCTCCAAGGATTCCTCAATCCTAACATCCCGTTTACCATTGCTTCTTGCGACTAGGGCCTGCTCATCCGGGGAGACCATCTCAACCCTGGCAGCCCGTTCACCATCGCTATCCTCAGTCGTTGATCCAGCATCGGAATCAGAGTCATAATCAGCTTTCCTAGCCGATCCGCGGTAAGGCTTCTTCTTGCCTTTAACCTGCGTTTTGTCTTTGCCTGAGCCTTCCCTGGCTCCACGTCCACGTCCATGGTTTTTCTTGCCTCGGTGGTCCGATTTCTTCCTTGTAGACTGCTTCCCAGTCTCATCCGAATCAGACTTGCTTCGTGGTTCTGGGCATTCACTCATTCTATGCCCTTCCTTCCCACAATTCCAGCATTTCAATCCTCTGATTCGATTGGCAGATTCAATAACTTTCTCTTTCTGACCAAGAATGCCTTCCTGCACCTGCAGTCGCGACAGTACATTCTCTCGAGTTATTGTTTCACTTCCCATAATAGCGTAAGTGATTGTTTCATAGTCCTTCGGGAGTCCTCTTAAGAAGAAATTCAGAATCATCAGCTCTCCTAGCTTGATCTGACCATCGCTTACATCTCGCAATTCAGCCTCCAGCTGTTCCAATTGCTGTAGCGAATCTTCTATACTCGCCTCCGCAGACTTCTTCCAATCCACTATCCTTTGAATCGCCATCATAATATCAACGTGAGTCTTCCGCTCGTACTTCTTCCGAATATAAGCCCACATCTCACCACTTAGCTTGCAATCCCTAACGGTCGAGATATCGTCCTGCTTAATATTCCCTAGAATATACAGCTTCGCTCTCCCATTAGCTGATTTCCACCCTTTCTTCGCAAACAAGGCCTGAACCTTCGCAGGGTCCTTCTGGTATTTCTCCGTCAATTCAACCACATCCCAGCAATCTTGTGTTTCCAAGAATATTTGCATCCGCAGCTTCCAATTCTTTATGTTCGACCGGCCCACCTTCTCTATCTCAAAGGTCGTTATCCGAACGTTTTCCGGTCCAGGGTAATCAGGAATCGCATCCTGTTGCTGGTTCTCTTGACCACTAGCCCTATCTCCCGACATATTGGCAAGCTCGCTCTGCAACTGGCCCTCCGGTGAGGTGTCTTGTCTAGATTCGTCTGGGGTATTCTCTGATGAAATAAACCGTCCTTGTGCGTCTCGTCTCGGTGTCATCGATCAGTCAATTCGAAATCAGAATCAATTCAAATCAGGGTCCCCTCGGGGTCACGTAGCTATATAGCCCAAAACTCGTTTCTGAACAGGTTGATCAGGCTGTCCAAGTCCCGAGAATCGAGGATACAGCACACCAATATTCCACTAACTGCTTGCTCACAATAGGGTGTTAATTCTATTGTTCGCCCTGAGGTGCCAGACCTATTCGAAGATAGACGCGGTTAAGCTATCCGACAAACCCAGACCTTGGACATGCTACCATGTAATGGAACTCTTGGTGAAGAGCCGGGTGCCAAGGATCGTGAGCAGTAGTAGATATATCAGTTGTACGCTTCCCTTCGGGGGATGATGATTCTTAATGGAGCGTTCTCCACGTTCTTCTTTCTGTTATTAACTAGAGTCTATCTAGATAGATAGATAGATGTTTATTACGCCCGGAGGCACTAAGCCTATAGGGCACTAGCGTATTAATTACATAATCCATTTCCCACAGATCCGACGTAAACTCGTGATAGCCCATAATTTGTTCTCGTACCGTGTCAGCTTGGTGTTCGGGTTCTCCGGTTGGTGTTTTTTAGGGTGGGGAATTTCCCTTGTTAAAGGTGTTGGCTAGTAGATGGTCTTAAAGGTTATCTTCTCCAAGTGTGCGGTGTCCTATCTTCGGCGGCCGCAGCAGTATCTACCTGGGAAGGGATAGATTACTTCCTTTCCCCTATGTTGATGGAGGTCCGGCTTCGGGTTCCTGTTCTAATCTTCCTGTTGCAATTGCGTACTTGATTACTGCCTGGACGGCCTTCATGTCTGGTTGCCATCGATCCGGGTCGGAGCGTGATTTTCCGCCTAGGAAGAAGGACAGGTTACCTCGTCTCGACTCTGTGCATTGGTTCATGCCTTCTCTCATCGCTGTCCATTTTGTGCAGCGGAATAGGAAATGTTCCACTGTCTCACTTGCTTGTCCACATGCGCAGAGATCGGAGTCTGCTGCGCCTATCCTATTCAAGTAGCTGTTGAGCCCTGTCATTCCTGTCCGAAGCTGGGCCAGGATTTTTGCCTCTTTCCGGTTCAATCTGTCGTACAAGCTCCTTGTATGTTTTCCTGGAAGAGCTGCATCTACAGCCTTTGAGTATTTACCAACATTCTCTGGGAGAGTCCATTCTAGCTGCCGTTCCGCAAGGGCGAGCCTGATAGCAGTTGATCTAGCTTGGGATGGTTGTTTCTCCGGCAGATGCTCTGTTCCTGTCGCTTTCTGTGCTTCAGCTTTTGCTCGTTGTTTCAAGTTGATATCTGCATGTGCTGGTATCCAGATTGCATTTACTGCGTTTCCTCGCCGGTATAAGGTCTCAATCTGCTTATATATCCGCTGGATGGTTTCTTGACCAGATTGCTGGCGGGGTTGGCTGATTGCTGCCACTGCGGATCTATTACTGCTAAGGATAGATATCCATCTACAGCATGCCCCAGGAGGGACTCGTTCTAGGGCGACCGCCATCGCTTCTAGTTCTGCTGTATAAGGATTCTGCTCTGTCCTTTTGCCCAGGGTGATCGAGAAGCTGGATATGTCGGTTCCATTATTGTCTGCCTGGGTGTCTCTTATATGGCCTCCTATACCCACTATTCCGGATCTAGCAGATGCACTTGTGGCAATTAGGATACCAATTGCCTTCTTAGCAATTTGAATGGTCTGTTCCCCGTCTTTTTCGTGTATCGTTTGTATACGCGCTGTCCATGGTGATATTGTGAATGCTTGGATAGTTTCTATCCGCTCGGTTGTTGTTGTTGTCTCTAGGGCTCGAGCTATCCTCTGTAGCGGAGACCTGAACCTCTGGGTTGTGATAGTCCTTAGTTTGACTAGGGGGTTTGATTCAGGTAGTGTTTGGATGTCGATGTGTAGTTTTATAGCTTTCTCCATATGTCGATTGTGGAACGGCTGGATGCCTGCTTCTGCCTCAGCCACAGCAGTTGCTACTGTCCGAAAGGCCCCCGTTACTGCAATAGCTCCATGTTTCTGTATTCTGTTTAAATATTGTGTTCCCCTTGCTCCACAGGCATGCATCCAGACACTAGAAGCGTAGTCTGTCACTGGAGCTACTGTAGCTCTAAATAGTTGTCTTGCTGACCGTGGGGAAGTCATCTTTAGCCTTCTCAGCGCCATGGCTGCCGTGAGTCCTTTGGTAGCAGCATTGGCAATGTGTTCCTTGAACCGTAGCTGGGAATCCATCACTATTCCTAAAATCTTTGCACTTTCCTTTGGTTCGACTATTTCGCCTTTAATCAAGAATGGTATGCTGCTTGAACGGCTTGCCGTCCGGGTGAAGTGAACTATGGCCGTTTTATCACATTTAAATGTTGCCCCGCTTCGTCTTTCCCAATCCAAGGCTCTGTCGATTATGGCTTGTATGCTAGCCCGGTTTACTTCTGCTGATGGGCCTGATACCCATGCCGTATAGTCATCCACAAATGCAATTGCTCCTCCGGAGGCACTTATCCTGTGTTGTACTAAATCCGCATTGAAGAACAGGAATAGTATTGGGGACAGTGGTGATCCTTGTGGTAAGCCTGCCTGTGGTAGCTCCCGTTGTTCGCTTGTAGATCCATTAACCAGGATGTTTGCTGTGCGTCTTGAGCAGAAAGCATCAATCCATCGAACTATTTGGTCAGGTATTCCTCTTGCCTTGAGTCTCTGCAGCAGTCTCTCTTTGAAGACTCCATTATATGCCCCTTGGACATCAAAACTGACCAGGCTTAGTACCTTCCTATTTCTCCAGGCCTTATAGATCTCTTCTTGCAATAATAGAAGTGCCTGTTCTGCCGAGCGCCTCTTCCTTGCTCCAAAGTGGTTTATAGGCAGCAGGCCGAACTCCTCGACAGCGTATGATATCCTTTCCGCGACGACCGCTTCCAGTATTTTACCCAACGTGGAGAGCAATGATATTGGTCTCCATGCTTTAGCCAGCGCGTAATTTTTCTTGGCCGGCTTCTTTAGCGGTATAATCTTAGCATTTCTCCATTGGGAAGGGAGATCGCTATCTTGAAGTGATATCTGAAAGATACGGAATACTCTTTCTTTGACCACTGGCCAGAGCTGCCTCCATACCATTGCTGGGAGGCCATCCTCTCCGGGTGCTTTCCATGGCTTAGCTTCAAAGACTTTTCGTTCAATCTCCTCCATAGTGAGATCAGGCATGTGTATCGGCTCTCTTTGTGGCCGAGTTCCCTCATCTTCTATTCTCGTCGGTAATGGTGGGAAAAATGTAGCAAGCAACTCTTTCATCTGCTCTCCTTTATCTTTGGTAGTAGATCCATCTGCCTTTACCAATGGTGGTATTTTGTCGCTGAATGAGCTGCTATTAGGTTTTAGATATTTAGTTGCCTGCCATATATTTGCATCATTAGCAAGGAAATCTTCCCAGTGTATCTTCTTCTGTTTCCGGATTGCATCATGATATTCTTTTGCCGCTTTATGTGCTTGTTGTTCGAGCTCATGGATTATACATCCTGCTCTACGCCGCGATCTAGCCTGATTTCTCCAGTATGTGTATATACGGCGAAGCTGCGTTAGATCTGTCGTCCACCATCGTTTCGCGTATGGTGAGGGTTTTGCCTTTGGTGTAAGTTTTGAGACTGCTTCTGTGACCGCTATCATCAGGCGATCCGTCTGCAGCTGGACTGAGCCGTCCAGGGGAACCCCTTGTAAGCTGGTAGTGACTCTAGCTCTAATTTCTGTCCAAGGCGCGTTCTTCCAGAGCAATCTCTCAGTGGTAGGTCGATCCGGGAACCTCTTATATAGCTAGCTAGGCACCTGACAGACGATATTTTACAGCTATCCCGGATGCGGTTGTTGCAGCGCATAAATCCAATCGGCTGCTCTCATTGGATATCAACCGGTCCTCATCACAAGGATTTGCCAAGAGAACTGCTTACTAAATTAGCGTCCACAGTCTTGCACATAATTATGTATGGCAACCTATGTCCAATAGTTTCCCTTCAGATAGACACACAAGACACACAGAATACGATACGTTACACGTTCCCACTTTATTTCTCAGCACCCCATCCCCCTACGTTTCTGGGGGACAGTCATTATAATACATACGAATTCGTGCTTATAAGCAGGCTCACCCCGTAGGGTTGTTGGATCGCCCTTACTACCGTCTATGCTTCGTGATACGGACCGTAGTTAAACCAACACATACCTTTCCTCTAACTATAGTACTAGTCTGAAGTCCTTACGTCTCCACTTCTTCGTCACGCTAGTTAATTAATGGGGTTGTAAATGCTCCCTGGGTTGCGAGCAATTAGCTATAGAGTATAGGACTCTGTATCCCATCCAAATTACAGTCCTCCCCTGCTACGCTCTTACTCAACGCAAACGTTAGGCCTGGGTAGCGATACCGATCCGGGGACCTGCGGGGTGGTGATGGAAAATAATATACTGGCTCTTAATGAAGGCAGCGCCGAGATAATTGACGTCGGGTCTAGGACTGGGTTGGAGACTACCATAGCAATGGGTAGTATTGCGATAATACACCATGAATTCACCAGGAACAACGGCGGTATGTTCACCAATGTTAACCCTAAAGTCAGGAATGATAGTAGTCATAGTGCACGGGAAGTAGTATCCACCCGTTGCATAATATTTATAGGAACCAGTAATCTTTTTGTAGTATGCTTGGATAATGCTCTCCGGAAGGAGAATAAGGGAGGTACCAGTGTCGATAGCAGCATAGAAAGGGATAGAACTAGAGGAATCGCCGTCAATACTATATCCATCAACGGAAATATTCCATAGTCCCCGGCTAGCATCAACATTCGTCCAGACAAGCGGCCCCTTAAACTTCTTAAGATCAATCCAACCAAAGTCAAACATACCAGGTGCCTCATGCTTAAGATATGCAGCAAAGAGGGGGGCATTAAGTCGGCTCTTAATATTATCAAAGAAGGTTTGCTGCTTTATAGGATAAATAGTATTCAATGTAGAGAAAGCTAATCCAAAAATACCATCATATGGTCTGTTAGGATTGAGCGCCTGTGTGATGGGTTCAACAACATCAACAACCTGAACAGCCTGGTCGTGATAGGTAAGATGCTGACCTATACAAACTGTATCCCGATACACTCGACCTTGGAAAACGACGCCTCTTCCGTTTATAGACTTCCAGTAATAATCCTTCATCAATCTGCCACTTGCGGGGTTATAAGTAGCGTGGGATTCAACATAAGGGGTTTCAGCAGTATAGGTCCATAGATTACCAGAAGCAGTGTCAAGGACAACTTGCAAGTTACTAGTACCAACTTTAATAGGAGTAAGGTATACGATATCATGTTTAAACGGAGCAGCGATAGCGGAGTCGGTCCAATCGGACCTGGTTGCTAAGGCTATATTATATAGAGCTTTAACAGCAACCTGTCTAATAGAGAAGCTGGTATTAGTAGGGAAAGGGGAAGCAGTAGCAAGGACCAAGAGGACCAGAGCAGAGATGATAGTCTTACAATTAACCATTTTGACACAGATGCTAATAATAATATTACCCTAGGTATGAGAGTGAAAGGGCAATTGTGGACTTAACTTGATATTTAATTATTTACATAGTAGAGCTGGCTGTGGGTTGGGTTTAACTAGAACCCAACTAGAACCCAACCCAACCTTTTATGTTGGGTCGGGTTCTGGTTATTGGGTTGGGTTATATTCTTCGACCCAACCCAGTCTTGCAAGCCAAAACCCAACCAACCCGGCCCAGTGCCAGCTCTAATAAAAGGTTAGGTTCGTGTTGGGTTCTGGTTAAAGGTTAAACCTAACCAGTTCACAGTCAGCTCTACTCACCGCCCGGCAATACCTACCTATAGTAATCGCTTTAATGAACGCCTCCTTGGGAACCAACTATCACACATGTACCTCTAGCAATGGTGACATGGTCTGAAAGAGACACTCCACTATTACTTCCATAGCCGACGGCAAAGAGTAGATTATCCTCGGGAGTCAGGATCAACATTAAAAGGTATAAAGATCAAGTTACGGTTACTTAATTAATTGGGTTTTTCTTTTCGTTATTATAACAGTTTTAATCTCATCTCTGTTAAAATGGTTAACTCTAACTCTAAGACTATTATATGTGCTTTGGCTCTCTTAGCCCTCGCTGCTTCTACCTCCACCTTTAGTAATCGTTTCTCGATCAACCAAGTTCCTATTAATATTTCTCGTGTCCACCCAGCCGCTATATACGCCAGGGCTCATACTAAATATGGTGTTCATATTCCTGATTATATCACCTTAGCTGCTAGGTCTGGTAACCCTGATGTGGCTGACTCTGTTTTCGCTAATCCCTATCTTACTGATGTTACATACCTTTCTCCCATTAAAGTTGGTAATGACGAGTTATTGGTTAGCTTTGATACTGGTTCTTCTGACTTGTATATATTTATCTTTATTCTCTATATAAGTATACATACTAACTGATATAGCTGGGTTAAGACTAGTGCCACCCCTTATGCTGGATCTCGTGTCTATAATCCTAGCACTGGTATATTGCTGCCAAATTATTACTGGCATGTTACATATGCTGATGGCACCGCCGTTGGAGGCACGGTATATAAAGATGAAGTTATGGTCGGCAATATTAGGTGCTCTAACCAGGCTATTGAGATAGCTGACTCTCTTATTGCATCAGAGATGGTTACAAAGTATGTAACAGATGGTATAATGGGATTTGGCTTCCTTGAGTTGAATAAGGTACAACCTATACCACAGCTTACTTTTTTTGAAAATGTTAAGGCGACCCTTGATATACCAGTCTTCGCAGCTTATCTCAGGCATCTAACCCCTGGTAGCTTCGATTTTGGCTACATTGACCCCCACAAATACACTGGGCAGATCAGCTATATAGGTGTTGATCGTAGTCAAGGATTCTGGAATATTTCCTTGGATGGATTCTCTGTTGGTTCTGTTTATTCTGTTTTTTATCCCTTCTATGTTATACTTGATACTTGTACTTCTCTTCTCCTCCTTGAGGACTATATTATTGGCAGGTACTACACCCATATTACCACAGCTTATTATGCTTATGAGCATGGTGGATGGGTCTTTGATTGCAGGGAAGATATTCCTTACTTCAGTCTTAAGGTTGGTGCATATGAGGCTGTCGTTCCGCCTGAATACATCAGGTATACTCACCTTGGTGGTAACGTTTGCTTTGGTGGTATCCAGCGCAGCCTACACCCGGGCTACAATATTCTCGGTACTACATTCCTTAAGACCCAGTACGTTATTTTTGACGGTGGCACTACCGGACATCCCCGGGTCGGTTTCGCTAAACAGGCCTAGGTGTACCTATAGTTTCAGCCGTAAGGGAAACACAGTCATAACTTCATAAGTAGACTAAGACAACGATTCAACGAATATAGAGACTTTGCATCTCAAATTTGACTCAAAGATCCTTGTTATGAGCTGACCTCATATGAAATAGGTTCGGGCAGTCAAGCCCTCACCGAGAACGTGCGACACGTGAAGATATTCCCGAGTATCGGACAGGCGCTGAGCATGACACCTAAGGATAACACCCTTGGGAAATGCATCCGGTGTGACGGCCGGACGTGAAGTTATTCGGAAGCAAGTGCGGTTTGACGTTCGCGCGGTTGCGGAGACGGAGAAACGTAGTCCCGACCACGTGAATCCAGAGCACGCGGGTAGGGCTGCGGGAAGAGGGTTATTACTGTCACGTGAGCACGCTACGGATATAGCTACTGGGGAATAGCCTCATGTTCCTGTTTCTTTCTTTCCTTCCCTATGCTTAGTTTTCTCGATTCTAGCTGCCAATATGATTATTGTTTGAGCCTTCACATTAAACTAAGCATCTCCTTTTTCTTTTCCACGTCTAGCAAGCTGCACGACGACCTCGTTGATCCCCATTAGCGAGACAGTCAACAGCAACTAGACGCTCACCCTTTTTTTAAAAAAATCTTTTCATTACCATATCGAACCGAACCCCGAGAATAGAAGCGAGTCATAGCACGACTCAACGAGATGATAGAGAGCCTTAAAGCTCTAGAAACCGATCGCCGTCTCTCTTACCTAGCACCACAGGAAGGGCATGACGAGGAAGAAGGTGTCACTGCCGAGGAAGGCACCTACACTGAAGAAGACTTCTTGAAAGAAGCAAGACTGAATCCCAAGCAACTCTTTGACTTTGTGTATCGTCGCCAGATGCATATCATAAAGCAATACTGTATCCTGTATCAGAAGCACGAAGAGGACCTAGCTGAGAAAGATGACCTCAAAGAAGAATTTAACGCCCTCAAAGCGGAACACAAGAAGGTTCGAAAGAACATGGAACAGCTCCAGAGTCAGCATCAGGAGTTGGAAGCAGATCGCGATATGTTCAGGGATGCATTCGCCAGGGTACAGTTGCGCGTGAGCAGTGAACCTGGCACCGGAGGAGCAACAGCGAATCATGCCACCGACCGAACCCCTAAATCGATCAAGTTGCCAAAAGGATTGAAACTATCAGATGGCGCAGAACCAACCTTCGAATCGTGGCTTATTGACATGCGAGCTTCATTGGACAACAACCGAGATCACTATGAGACACCAGGAACACGCATGGCTTTTGTGAAGCGCATGTGCGAAGGAAGGGCTTCAAAGTATCTGTTGCCACGGATGAGGGATGATTCACCGAACCCCTTTACCGATGCAGAGGACATGTTCGAGCACTTGAAAACCATTTTCCTAGATGTCAACCGTGTGAACAAAGCAAAGGACAAGCTCTATATTCTGCAGATGAAGAAGGATACGCGTTTTCAGGATTTCCTTGCTGATTTCACTCAGCTAGCTCAGGACTCCGAACTTGAGATTTCTTCATGGAAGAACGAGCTTTACCGCAAGTTGAACTTTGAGATGCAACACGCCGTGATGAAGGAAGCAGACGAAGAGGGCATGGGATGGGCTGCATTTGTAAATGCCTGTTATAAGACTGCCAACCGCCTTGAGCAGATTAATTTGGCTAAGAACCGTATTCAGCGACGTGGAGGAGCAGCACGCTCTAACACAGCCAACAACAACAGCAACCCTGCTAGTCGCGCATCCACACCTGGGACCGGACAGGCCAAGGGAGGCAATAACAATGACGCCAATAAGAACCGTTCAGGATGGATCGACAATGCTGCTAGGGCCGCGTTGATGAAGGAGGGTAAATGCTTCAAGTGCTTCCAACCAGGGCACATTGGTCGTGACTGTTCCAATACTCCCGCGAGCAAGCCATACCAAGCTCCCAATAAAACGGCGGATCTGAAGGAATTAGAGAAAGATGGAAGCGATGATAGTGACGGATCAGATTCGGAAAACGGAACAGCCTAAGAAAAGTCTCTATCTTGGGCTCGATCGAGGTCAGCCTGTGTGGCATTGATCTTAGTCAATTGATTGGTCGAGAAAAGGATAGTTTTACTATGTGACGGCCGGACGTGAAGTTATTCGGAAGCAAGTGCGGTTTGACGTTCGCGCGGTTGCGGAGACGGAGAAACGTAGTCCCGACCACGTGAATCCAGAGCACGCGGGTAAGGCTGCGGGAAGAGGGTTATTACTGTCACGTGAGCACGCCACGGATATAGCGACTGGGGAATAGCCTCATGTTCCTGTTTCTTTCTTTCCTTCCCTATGCTTAGTTTTCTCGATTCTAGCTGCCAATATGATTATTGTTTGAGCCTTCACAGTACGAGCTGAGAATCTTATTGTTTTCTCTCCTTCTTTTCTTCATGTTATGTTTTCTATTTTAATATGCCCTTACAGTGCGCATTAGGCGGGACTAGCCCGTAACACCATACTGGCATTCACGGCATACCACAACGGGGAAATCCACCAGTCGTGTAAAATATGTTATTCTGGGATGGAATGGTGCTCATTATGCTATCGTTGTAGGTGATATATAATACCTAAACTGGAACGATGGAGTCAAATGGTGGAAGTGAATGGAAATCCGTTGAATAATGTATGGAATGTATAACTAAACAAACACTGTCTCTATCTAGCTACGGATAGACCACAGCCTTAGCTTCCGATGCACCCCAACAAAACTATCTTACCAGAAAACTCATTGACTTTCCTATGCTTCCTGTAAAGAGGTCAGGTCCTAGACGGGGTCTGGCAGGGGGAGCGATGGTCCGAATGTGGGTTTAGGTTACGGGAAGCTTGAAGTACCTAGCGATTACTATGGAGATTGTATGACCGGATCTGCTAAGTAGTCTCTCAGCAAGAAATGTAGGATTGTACGAGAATAATCGCTTGCCCTTTCAAAGTCTTCGTTAGAGCTTCGCTCTATATACATGAAGA